>NC_072734.1:193686485-193688733 GCF_026930045.1 Uloborus diversus
TACATAGTATAAAACGAAGTCTCCAAAATGCGTCTGTGTGTTTGAACGCTCAAAACTCGAGAACTACCCACCTATTTCGCTGAAATTTTCACAGTTTGTTCCTTTAAGTCCTGAGAAGGTTTACAGACCTGTTCGAAAAAAAAATCGACCAGTAGTTTTTTTTTTTTTTAATTCCAATTTAAGCCCAATTTTCATATAAATTCTCGAATATGGGGGTGAAAAATTACTTGCACATGTTAAAATTAGATATCGTTGGAAAGGGTAGAATTTTCCGCGTTCAACGCAATTTGTTTCAATGCTCTAACTTAATTGCGGCGGGAGTTATTTGCGTTTTTAGCTCTTAACTGAAATTTAGTCGAGTCCCGACTTACGCGAGAGATGCGTTCCAAGACACCTCGCGTAAGTCGGAATTTCGCGTTGTGGAACAAGGTATGTTTAATAATTTATTATAAGAATACCCAATTGTTTCAGACGTTTGTAAACACCTCTCCTATTGTTTCAAACCATTTATTAACTATATATTGCAGTATCTTTTACGAAGAAACGACTTTTTCTGTATTTTACAAAAAGCTTTATTATTTGACATAAAATTCTGTAATTTAGCACGAAATCAATGATTAATGGGGGAGAGAAATTTAAAATAAAGCAGTATGGCACTACAGCATTATTATAGCACTTAACAGTATGGATATAGTAAATATATTTATAATTTAAAAAATGAAGAAGGTTTATGCAGCGCGATCAGAATGTTATCAGAATGTATTTTATCAACGTACATATGTAAAATGAAAAAAAAAAAAGTTAAGAATCGGAGCGGTTATTTGTATAAACCAAAGAAAATCGTTGTTTAGACTAATACAGTGGGTGAACTTCCGCTCTCAGTGATGCTAAAGGGATGAAAGTTCATTCGCAAAACCAATATTTAGTGTCAACGAAGCCCATTCTAACTGTCCGCCGCTCTTTCCTGAAAAATTTCATGTTGCAGGCGAGTAATTTGTGTCCGCATTAAAAAATTCATTACTCATGAAAAACTCGCGTTATAGCTATTTCGCGTAAGTCGGATCGCGTAGTAGCGGGATCCGACTGTACTCCCTTCATTAAATCTATCAATAAAAAGTGAAGGAATTGTCCCCCAGTTTTCATTTTGGTACCATTGGAAAGAGCTCCTTTTTTTACTCCTGATCTAACTCGACCTTTGGTCGAAATGAGATGGTCTATCTCAATTGGTCTATCTCAATGAGAAAAAAAGTTACAAGCGAATTAAATGATATAAGTTCAAAAATCTGTTCTCTATTCAAGTTTTTAACCATTTTATTTTGCGTTTCCACGGTAACGCTTTTTGAATCCATTGTTTATTTCCAGCTTTCTCATTATCAATTCTTAAACTTATTTTATTTTGTTTCCACTTATTTTATTTTGTGTTACGCTTTTTCAATCCATCTTTCTCATTTTATTTTAATTTCTTGAAAGTATTTTAATATCTGTCATCATTGTTTGGAGTTGAAATTTTGCATGATGGTTTTCTTTTTTTTTTTTTTTTTCATTTAAGCCGGGTTATTGAATGTACTTTACTTGACACAAGGGTTATTTTCAAGATAGACCGGGCAAAGCAGCTAGTTGTAATATACACGAGTAATATGCATATACATCGCAATGAAATAATTATTTACAACAAAACAGCTGGGGAATTTAAATGTTTCTCAGATTGTGGCATTTTTTATTCTACGGCTCATGTTAAATGAAGGGGTCATTGAGCACCCCCTTAAACATGGGCGCCCATATGCAAAGTTGCAAGGGGGGGCTCAAGTATTTTCTCCGTCGTTTAGCTGGATATTTTCCCCATTAAAACCGAATTCAGGGCAGATTAGAGTCATTAAAATTTGACATTTTTAATAACTTATTCATTAATGGCTGGAGAAGAAATATTTTTACATTTTTGCAAAGAAAAAAGTACTAAAAGCAAGGAAGTTCTAATTTCAAAGGGGGGGGGGGGGGTTCAATCCCCCTCTTGCCCCCCTATATGGGCGCCCTTGCCCTTAAAATTTGAGTATGAAGCTAAAACTTTTACAGCATAATACTATTAGTAAGTGAAAAAAAAATTAGAAGTGTCCTGGACTCTTGCTGAAAAAAAGTTTTTTTGAACCACCCTAGGGACCCCCTTCACATTTGGGGGGATTCTAATCTCCTAGCCTCCGCCCCCCCCCCTCCCGATGATTTTTGAAAGTCGGCGTCCCCGAGTTCAGGTGCC